>NW_024081484.1:811959-837850 GCF_003009895.1 Hyaena hyaena
ATTTTGGACTTGCGCTTTTTCTAATCTCTTGAAATAGGCCTGGAGAGCAATGTACTTTCCTCTTAGGACTGCCTTGGCCGCATCCCATAGATTTTGAATTGTTGTGTTTTCATTTTCATTTGTTTCCATATATTTTTAAGTTTCATCTCTAATTGCCTGATTGGCCCATTCATTCTTTAGTAGGGTGTTCTTTAACCTGTGTGTTTTTGGAGGTTTTCCAGACTTCTTCCTGTAATTGATTTCAAGTTTCAAAGCATTATGATCTGACAGTGTTCATGGTATGGGACTCTCCGCCTTGTGTGCTCTGGCATGTTTCTTGAGGTAGCCGTTAGAAGGCTTTCTCAGTGGATTCTGTGTCCTTTTTTCTCCCAATCTCTCAGGTTTTGTAAGGTTTCCAATGGCTTCAGATCTTTTCCGTGTGATGTATGGGCATGAGTGCAAGTACGGAGCTCCTTACTTCTCCCCCATCTTGCCCCCTCTCTCTGTATTCACTATCTTAAGCCAAACAATTTCCTTAAACTTACAGAATTTCTGATAACAGTGATCTCGATATCAGAAATGTATTTTTTAAATTGTTTAATGAAATGTGTTGGCATTTGGTAAACCCACAGAACTCGTATTGTCTAAGTGATCAGTGTATGGAATTAAAAAATCCTGCATAGGTAAAAGAACCATTTTGACCAGTGGGTTTAATGTAATACAGTATGAAGAGTTCATTAATAGGCTTATAGACTCCATATTTCCATTAACCTTTAAGGAATTATCAGTTACTAAATTTTAATGTAGAATCAAAGGAGAATGTCCACAATTACCTGAAAAGGCTATAAAAGATTTCCTTCTGCAACTGTGTATCTAGTGAGGCTATAGATTAGATTGCCTGCATATGCTTCAACCAAAACAATACGTTATAACAGATTGAATGCAGCAGCAGATACCTAGTTCTCTTTTATTAAGCCATACGTTAAAAAGATTTGAAGGACGCCTGGGTGGCTCATTTGGTTGGGCGACTAACTTTGGCTCAGATCATGATCTCACAGTCCATGAGTTTGAGCCCAACATTGGGCTCTGTGTATGATATTGAGGTCCGTGAGTTTGAGCCCCACATCGGGCTCTGTGCTGACGGCTCAGAGCCTGGAGCCTGCTTTGGATCCTGTGTCTCCCTCTCTGTTTGCCCCTGTCCTACTTGTGCTGTCTCTCTCTTCCTCAAAAATAAACAAACATTAACAAAATTTTAAAAAATTTGAAAAAATATAAAACAGACCTACTTTCTTCACTAATATTTTTATTTAGGAAAAGATAGTTATTTTTCATAAAGGTATTATTTATATTAACATTTAATGGGTTTTTATATATATATTTTAATTACCTAATATTTTATGAGTTTTCAGTTTTGACTTGTAATACAGTAAATATCAATAATCTATATAAGAGCACTTTGGAGTTCTCAATATTTTTAAGATTATAAAAGGTTTGAGTTGCTGATATAACCTATATCAGCCTTAGGTTAGAAGTTATATTTTTTTTTACTGGATCATCATACTACCTTTCCTTTTTTTTTTTTTTTTTTAACGTTTTATTTATTTCTAGGAGAGAGAGAGAGACAGTGTGAGCAGAGGAGGGTCAGAGAGAGAGGGAGTGACAGACTCTGAAACAGGTTCCAGGCTCTGAGCTGGCAGTCAGCACAGAGCCCGATGCGGGGCCCGAGCGCACGAACCACGAGATCATGACCTAAGCGAAAGTCAGACGCTTAACCGACTAAGCCACCCAGGCGCCCCTATACTAGCTTTCCTTAATATTTTGGACACTTAAGAATTACAGCATGAAACCCAGCTAGAAAATAAAGATTGAAAACAGATACGTACAGTTGTAAGATCAAAACATAATTCAGTTCAATTCATTATTTCTTAGTTACACACTTGTATATTATATGTCTCTATAATAAATGAAAGTAGTATAGCAATCATCTTTCAGAAAAGTATAGTTTCCAAGTTTATTGTTTCTACATCAGTTTTTATTTAGCATATTTTTTTTCTTCTGGAAAATTATTAGCAAAATTGATAGAGATATATAAATTAAATATTTTGTAATTCATAAACTGAATACATTTTTAAAATGAGATTTATAATATTTAAATTAAGTGACATAATTAGAAACATAGTTAAATATTTTAAAATTATACTCTATAAGTATATTTTAGGATAAAGTTGATAGCTGTGATTTTTGTCACCTTTTGAAAACTAAAGCTGTAGATTTCACTTTCTAAAACCACTGTTGCCTCCTTCACTGCTGCCAGTCTGAGCAATAGTTAACTTTCTGTTTCAGTGTCTTCTAACTGTTTTAGTTTGAATCACTTTTGTTCTCTGCATCGCATATTTTTTAAGCCAATAAATGTCTTCATTTTTAAGTCAATTATAGCTAGATTATTGAAAATATTTTTTCTCATAGATGTTTAAATCTTGTTTTTTATTTTAATGGCTTTCTTCTTAGCTATACTATTGTCTTAGTAGTCCTTTTGGCCTCTGTTTTCTCAAACTACTGAATTATCCATTTATTTCCTTTGAATTATCTGATTGACTACAGGTTTAAAAAATGTGCAATCTGAATTCTCCTGTGCATCTTAGTTGAGTTTGTATCAGTTTTCCTTATGGTTTAAGAATCATATTGGGGGCGCCTGGGTGGCTCATTTGGTTGAACATCTGACTCTTGGTTTTTGGCTCAGGTCATGATCCTTGGGCTGTGGGATCAAGCCCCATGTGGGGGGTCTGTGCTGAGCTTTGAGCATTCTTAAGATTCTCTGTCTCTATCACCCTCTGTCCCTCTCCCCACTTGCACTTGCTTGCTCTCAAGAAATTTTTTTTTTAATTTTGTAGCTTAAGATTAAAAGACAAGCTGTAATTTGAATGATTCAAATCTATAAAAATAGAAGGTATCTCAGGTATTACATAGACTTTATTTTCTTATTTTCAAATTAAAAATAGGAGCAATTGATAATAAGTGTACTCTAAACCTCTTCAGTATAGGAGAGAATATATTTATAGAACTAGCATATACCGAAATATAAAAGGTAACTGAGAAGTTAACAAACATTAGAAATCTAGCATTTGAACTTGGGTGGAACACATAAATGCAAACCCCAGCTGACCACCTCTTTTAATGAGGCTCTAGGGATTAAGCCCTGCACAGCAAGGTGCTGCCCATCAGATAGAGTTAATATTTATTCTGTAAAAAACCGTTGTGGAGTATCACTGCATAACAATCATGTTCCAAAATCTGGCATTTCTATCTTTGTTTTGCTTAGGCCTCAAACAGATTCCATTTAGTGGGGAAAGAGAGATCAATGATTTACCTGTTTATGCTGGGGAAAGTCTGTAAACAAATATTACTTCTGTCTTTATTCATTGCAGTGGGAAGAATAAAATACTTAATCTACTCAGTAAATCACAGTGCCAACTGTCAAGATTGAAGGATTAAGCAAATACCTCAGATGGCTGTTTTATTGAGCCTTTGAGCTGCTGGTGACTACTAGCCTATATAGCATTCTCATCCAGTCTAGACACTTGTGAAAACCTATCAGAACCAGAGCACCAGATTTACCTGCTAAACAATATACAATTCAGTACACTTGGGACCAAGCAGATCTTCATTTTTGAATTCTATATAAAAAGCAGAATAACTTTGACTACACCTTTAGGGTTATGTGGATGACATATTAAGCACTGAAAGACAAGATACCTTACAGAACAATGGCTAATTCAATAGAGAAACATTCTTTAACTTTAGTTGCATTGATTTTAATCAGGATTGTCTGTGTCCTAGAACTACTGTACAACTTAGATTCACATCATAGAAACTTGCCACCATCTGACACTTGGTCACTCTGAGCTAAGATCTGTGAAATGCTGACAGTCCTTTTCTTTGCTCAGTCCGTGTCCAGCTGTACCTATTTGCCACGGCTTAAAGAAAGACTACTAATCAAACTACTAATATTGGAATTGGAGATCATTTCTGTAATCTTTCCATCTCAGATATATAAGCATCTATTTTCTGCAATATGCAGAGGTTCTGAGGATGGGATTTCTGTATTTGAGATTCCTTAATTTAGGTTTCAGACTAGAATTAGCACTCTTAGAAAACCAACTTAATCTCAAAGGGCACTTATTTTACTCTCTTCTGAACACACCTATCGTTCCCATCAGCTGTTGGGCTGATCCTTATCAGCATAATAGGTGATTTCTGATAGAAATTCCCTAAATGGATCCTTAGTTACTACTGTTATTGATCATACAGATATTTCCATTGGATTTTCTTAGTATTCCAACTGATTTCAAGCTTAAGAAATTCTTTTCCTTCTTTTGTTTTTGTTGTTGTGTGAGGCAACAGCTGCTCCAGAATATGAGCTCTATAATGTTCTTGCATTCTTCTTGCCTATCTTATGCAGTTTTCTTTTTTTTTTTCTTTGTTTTTAATGGTTCTCTCTTTTTTATTTTTTAGTTTATTTTGAGAGAGGAAGAGAGCATGAATGGGGGAGGAGCAGAGAGAGCCAGAGAGGGAATCCCAAGCAGGTTCTGCACTGTTAGCGCGCAGCCCAAGGCATGGCTCAGACTCATGAACCATGAGACTGTGACCTGAGCGAAAATGAAGAGTCAGACACTCACCTGACTGAGCCACTCAGGCACCCCTCTTTTTCTTTGTTTTTAAGAACAGTTCTTGTCTGTAGCTAAGTTAGGCTTTTCTAGTTAGTGTTTGCTTACTCTGTACATTTCTTCTATTCTCAAGCTTAGCATATTGGACCAATTTCTGAATATGCTGGTCATACCAGACATTTATATATTCATGCATTCTTCCATATGATAAATTTTGAGTACTTATACCATGTCAGAGCTATGAATGTAGTTCTTAACACATTTTTAGGACAGAAATACCTAATCCTTCCTGGTCTTTTTGGTCTCATCCTCTTGTTTACTTTTTCCTTTATTCAGGAGCTGACTTTGTCACTACTCTTTCTTAGAGGCAGTTAGCCAAATTTTCTACAGAAAGAGGTAGGGACGGAGGGGCTATTAATCACAGATACACCAGAGTTATCAAATAGTAGAACTTTATAATAAGATATACATTGTGAACACATGATTTTTATGATCATTTTCTATTACTAACATACAAATCTATTTCCTCTTGTTCCTATTCCTACTTCTTTATTGGGATGTCTCCAAACCTGGAAGAATGGCAGACATACTTAGGTGCTTTAAAAATAAAGAAACAGTTTCCCAGGCAGAAACCAGAGATACCCTGATTCTACCCATTTGTTTTACATTCTTTCAATTTTAAATACTAAGTTCATATGCATCTTTGTAAAAGACCATTTTCCTCACATCTTTCCTTTCCCCCCCTTGTCACTAGTACCTTTAATGCTTAGTAACACTTATCTACTTTAGTTCTATCCACTTATTCAACAAGTATATATTGAATGACTACTATGTGCTATAAACCATTAATAAATATTGAAGATATAGTGGCATTGGTGAAAAGATAGTATAGAAAACAAATGTTGTATATGTTGCATTTTAGTAATTACAACAAACAAATGAGTATATATATAGTATAATCTCAGGGGCCTGAGATTTTGAAAAAATGAAATAGGTTAAGAGGTTAGAAAGTGATCAGAGTGGTGGAAGAAAGCACACTCTTTTAGATAGGCTGAGTAGGGAAGGCTTGTATGAGGCAATGATGCTTGAGCCAGGATGCAAATTATAGGAAGAAATGTGCTGTTCAAATAGTAAGCAGAGGAAGCAGGGTATATTCAGAGTCTGGGTATAACTCTCAGTGCATTGGGGAGCTACTTGAGGGTTTCTCTCTTTTAATACTTTTAAATAATAGAGTATTGTACTCTGATTTGCATTTCAAAAATATCAACTGAGTGCAGTATGGAGAATGCACATGGAGGAAGAGAGTCATAGTAGAAAGGTATAGAAGTCAGAAAAAACCCCCAGAGATCCTAGAGGTGAGAAATGAACCAGTTTTTGCCTCTGGTGATGACAGAATAGCTTGTATTAGAGCAACCCTTCCGCCAACAGTAGAGGTTGGATAAAATACACAGAACAACAAATTTAAGACACAAAAGAACAAACAAGGCATGAGGACTTAAGTGGCCACAGTACTCGAGAGAAGGATCGTACATGAGGTATGAACCCTACTTTTATCTTGGCTCTTAGCCTAAGGTCATTTCTCTGTTCACATCATCACATCGTGGATACAGAGGCTAATCAGAGAATGCTGGGCATTCTTTTACTTTCCCTAGGCTAGAGAAACAGAAGTTGGAGCTTGGAACTTGAAACCAGGACTTTACTGAGATAGCTGCGGACAGATGTGTCTGTAGTTATACATGCAGTTTTCCTGAGAGGTGTTTGCCAACGTTTAGCTACTTTAAGCATAGGGCAAAAGTCTCATAAACCAGGCTGAAAGCTGCAGGTAGGAGGCTAAAAAAACTGATTCAAGATTTCAGTTTTGCTCTGGGGATAAAGAGGTTAGAGTTTAAGTTCAAACAAGTTGGAGGGTCCTTGTAAAATACTCTAGGCTTTTATTTGTAACCCCAGAAATATTCCATCTTGGGAATATGGGATATTCAAAGACCAGCCCAAAAAGTCCTACAGTTGGTGCCTTTAAATAATGAAAAGTGACATTTAAGTACACTCCCTGCTTACCTGAAGGAAAATAAATCTATTCTGGAGAAAGGTAGCATTAGTGCAACTACAAACTTTTATATACACTGTCTAGGATTCAACCAGAAACCACTTACTACACATATCAGGAAACAAGATCTAGTGACCAAAACTAAGAAATAAAAAAAGATAATTGAAACAAATCTCTTGGAAATGTAGATAATAGACTTTTAAGTAATTGTAGTAGAAAATATTAATAAGGATTCATAATACCAGAGAACTGGAGTATATAAGAATGTATAATTAGAAAACTACAAAATATTCATTCAAACCAAAGTCATACAGAACTTTTCCAAAAATTGATCATTTGCTGAGTTATAATTCATCTCATTGAGTTTCTGATTGAAATAATCTCAAATGTGTTCTCTAATCATAGTGGAATAAAGCTATAATTAATAACAAAAATATAACTAGAAAATGCTTATGAGTCAAAATTGAGAAGGACTTCTAAATAACTCATGGGTGAAAAGGTACAAATAAAATGGAAAAATATATGGAAAGTAGTGATAATGAAGATAAAACATGTAATAAAACTTGTACTTAGAGAAAAATAGACTCTCATAGGTCTTATGTATTAAAAAAAATAGACTGAAAGTCAGTGATCAAGGTTTTCATTTCAAGAAGCTATTTTAAGAAAGCAATACACCCAAAAAGAAAGAAAGGAGAGAAAAAATTCAATTAAACTGAAAAAAAAATCTATAATAGAAGAAGCTCAACAAAACTAAAAGGTGGTAGCTTTAAAAAGATTAATACGGTTGATAAGCTTCTAGCAAACTATTCATACAGAGAAAAAGATTATAAATTACCAGTATCAGAAATAGACCAACCAACCCTATAGACCCTATAGGGATTAAAAATCCTAAAAGGATGTTATGAATAACTTTGTATCTACAAATTTTATTTTTTGAGGTTTATTTATTTATTCCAAGGTGGGCAGAGGGGGAGGGAGAAAATATCACTCAGGCTCTGCACTGACTGCACAGAGACCGAAGCAAGGCTCATTCTCACAAACCACAAGATCATGACCTGAGCCGAAATCAAGAGTGCCACACTTAACTGACTGAATCACCCAGGTATCCCATACCTAGAAAATTTTAAAATGTAGATGAAATGGACAAGTTCTTTGAAAAAAATTATAAAACTAACATAAAAAGGAAGAAAACATCTGAATATTCTGGTACCCACTAAGAAGTAGAATCTATAAAGTCTTCCCCTTGCAAGCCCAGTTTTTAACTGAGTTATTATGGATTTGTAAGAATTATTGGTATTTTATAAATGAGAGTCTTTTGTCAGATGTATATAATGGAGATATCTTTGCCTACTCTGTAATTTGTCTTTTTATTCCCTTAAATGATTATAGATTATCCCCTGAAACAGGAGGGAAGGTAGAGTGTATAAAGTGTATAAATTTTAATTCAATTTGGTTGGTTGGTTTGGTGGTGAGATGTTTCCTATCTTCTCAATGTATCTGCTTTTTGTTTCCTCATAGAGTAGGGCTAGTATTGTAACTTAAACAATTCTCAGGAAGATTAAGTATTTTAATGTATACACATACCTTAATGTATCTTAAAACAGAGCCAAGCATATATTAATTAAGCCAAGCCTTAAGCAGTGTTGAATACTTTTGGGGCACCTGGGTGACTCAGTCACTTGAGTATCTGACTTCAGCTCAGGTCGTGATCTCACAGTTGGTGGGTTTGAGCCCGGCATCAGTCCCTGTGTTGATGACTCAGAGCCTCGAGCCTTCTTTGGATTCTGTGTCTCCCTCTCTCTCTCTCTCTCTGCCCCTCCCTGCTCTTTGTTTCTCTTTCTCTCAAAAATAAATGAAAACATTGAAAAAATTTTTTAATAAAATTTTTTTTTACTTTTTACTTACTACTTTTCAAAAAAAATTCAATGACAAAGAAATGAATATTTATGTCTGTGGAGGAAAAAAATAAAAACCTCCAGTGGTTCACCATTATCCAACTGACAGAGTCTAAAATTTTAAGCCTAGTTTTCAGCTTTCCCACTTTATGGCCCCAACAACTTTAATAAGTCTGTTTATCTTCTGTTCTAGTAAAAGTTCTTTTGTTGAAAGAAAAGAAACCTAAAAGTAGCACAGTGTATTATCACAATATAATAGAGAATTCCACAAACATACAAGGACAGGAAATTAGGTGCAGCCCAGTTTTGCATGAATTGAAATTAATAAATCAGGAAGCAGGGCTTTCCCCACATTTCTTATCTAGCACTAGCACAGTCTCCTGTGTCTAACTTTCTCTGGAGAGCAACTCTCCCACCTTCTGCTCTGGTGAAATCATAGCCTTTTGATTCAAACCACCACTACCAGTCTCTGTGTCTTTCAAAGGAAATTTTAAGAGAGAAACTTGAGACTGCTAACCAATGGCTTGTTTCTTCCTTCCTCTCTTCTGATCAGCCACAGCTAATTGTAGGTTCCCCAAGGCTTACTCAGCAGGTTAATGGACTAACCACTGGGTAAGCTAAAAGGGGTTTTGAGTTTGATGTGCAAATTGAGTGCCATGCTAATCACATCCATATCATTCCTGTTTTTCACAGTACTGCTGCTTCTAGTTGGTCAGGTTTTACCACTGTCTAGATTGACTCCTTTATGATCCTTCTTATCCAGAGGTTTGGTGAATTCACTAGAGGTATAGACATTTCTAAAGAATGTATTTTTTTTTTTCCTGGATGCCTGGGTGGTTCAGTCGGTGAAGCATCAGACTCTTGGTTTTGGGTCAGGCCATGATCTCAGGATTCGTGAGTTCAAATCTCATGGTTTGTGAGTTTGGCCCTGCATCAGGCCTCATGCTGACAGTGCGGAGCCTGCTTGGATTCTCTCTGCCCCTCCCCAGCCCCTCTCTCTCTCTCTCTCTCTCTCACACAAAAATAAATAAGTCAACTTTTAAAAAATGCTTTTTCCCTCCATACCAGTTGGTTGGCCATCATCTATAATGATTAGTGTCACCTTTATTCTCAACTGTCATTGCATTGTTTTGACTTTTTATCTCATTAATCTTAATAGATTTTCTGGAAATTTGTGAGAGGGATGAGTGCAAATGAAAGCAATTGAATTAAAAAATTCTCATTACAAATGTGACCTCTTCTATTCTTTCATTTTAAACAAAGAGTCCAAGAGAAATGCTTTGGATCATAAAAAACAAAAACAAAATCTGGCTAGTCTCAACTACTGAATGATATTACCCCTTTCAAAAGTAAAATTAAATATTAACATTGAGTCAGAATTGCTTCTGTTATTTTCTACTAGAATATATGGTTTTGGGTAACTTTATTGTGAGTTTGTTTTTTTACAGTTTGAATATTTGGTAGTAGTTTTAAAATGTTCTGGGTGCAAACTCAATAACTCATGATTTGGATGTAAGGTGAGTCATGAAATTTGGTTCATTATTAGTTATCTAAAACCTCCCTTTGGACGGATAGGTGAGAAGTTTTCTTAAACAAGTGGTGGGACAGTGGTCATTTTTTTTTTTTTTAAAGAATGGACTCTGTTCTTCAGGTTTTATAAGGGGACTCATTTTAATTAGCATATTGATTTGGGCTTTGAAGTAAAGAGTTATGAAAAGTCTCTGACATGAGTAACTCAAAAGGTAGGTCCCTTCAGAGTACAGAAAGTTAATATGATACTCTGTATCCTATATATTTAGAGAAACAAATGAAAAAAAACAAACTTGCCTGTTCTTATCTACTTAAATATTTTTTGTCTTTATCAGATGTATATTTTGAGTGAATCGTTCTTTACATATTAAGGTGCTTATATTTTTGATGACACAGTGGACAAAATATTTTTTTAACTCCTAATCTTTTTTTCACATTTGATTCTTTCTTCTTCCTTTCAGGGTAGAGCCTGGATTAGAGTAGCACTCATGGAAAAGCATTTATCTGAATACATCTCTACAGCTCTGAGAGACTTCAAAACAACCAGGTTTAAAAGTCTTTTTGATTTTTCAAATATGTTTTTCAAAGAATCACCTAAAGTTTAGAAATAAGAGTAGAATGAAGATTCATTTCTTTCTTAAATTCTCAGCAATTTTATTTCCTCTTTTTTGTACTGCTCGGGTAAATCTACTGTCTTCTCAGGAAAATGCCATTTGTCAGCTAAACATGCATCTTCTTTGGTTTATCTTTTCAGGCTTCACATTATACCTAGAATATCTTTCTGAATCATTTCTATTTCTCACATTTTTAATACATTCTCTCCATAGAGAGGTTCATTCTCTACAAGACTTTTCCCTGACCGATTGAGAAAAATCTAACCATCAGATTCCTATAGCATTCCTTCTTTTTCTGTATTACATTTATTTCATTTCCCTTCCTTTAGTTCGTGTATATAACCAGTGATTGTTCAGTTGTCTTTTTAAGGCAGACTAGACCAGTGTTGTTTTTCTTAGGTTGTATACATTTAAGAGATGACACACTGTGCCATGGGACTTTATTTTTTTACAATGGTAAAAAAAAAAAAAAAAGGTTAATATTAGGAAAACAGGCATTCCTATAAAACTCTGGTCTACTAATCTCTATGCTTATAGCTGTTGTTAAAGAAACCAATTTTCTCCATTTCAAAAGTATTTGTAAATGAAAATGCTCAGTAATTTCAATACCCTAAACATGTGCGATTCAATACAATGGCCACTAATCACATGCCACCATGTAAATGACTATTATTTAAGAGTAAGTAAAATTACCAAATTGCTTCATCAGTTGCCATGTCACATTTCAGAAGTTGAGTAGGCATGTGCAGCTAATCACTAACAAAGTGGACAACACAGATGCAGAACATTCTATTGGACCACGCTGCCTTAGGCACTTCTAAATTACCATACATATTACTACCTCATAAGTTATATTTCTGAAAGAGAAGAAAAGAGTGACAACTATAAACCAGATTTGATAGAAGAATTAGGCACATATATAAAGAAATCATGTATCTGGAATCTTACTTTCCATGTCCTGATGCAATATTTGGCATTTTAGAGTTTGAGAAAATCTGGGCATTTATTATGGTACATTTTTGCTTTGTTTTTTCCCCACTTAGGTATAATTGACACATTGTGTCAGTGTAAGGTGTACAACATGTTGACTTGATAAACATATACAATCAAATGATTACTATCACTAACGTTTCCATCATGTCATGCAATTGTTTGATATATACTTACTGAATTCTTTTATTGCAGTGTGATTCTTTGGGGATATTTCTAAAGATGGGCAATGAAATGATGATGAATTCTTAGACGTTTGAGATGAACTTTGTGAAATGAAAATTTTGTTACTTCTATTATTGCTAAGTAAATAAGTTCAATATGGAAGATACTAAATATTGAAGATACTAAGGTTTTTGAAGATAAAAGTAGTATAAGAAGCTCATAGATCAAACCTATAAATCCTAAATCAGTGAAATCAAAACCGAGTTTACATAGTAATTACCTCCTGTGCTATTACAAGGTTGTTAATTAAAGTTATGATAGTCTTATGAATAGAAATTAAAGCATTAATAATATAAGTTGTTAGTCTTGTTTCCTAGACACGTGAGTGGAGTAAAAACAGTTCTTGAATAGATTTTTAGAGTGAGTAGTTCAAATATTTAAAGGGAAATGCTTTTTACCTCATTCTTAGGTGTTACCTGTCTTCTGATAAAAAGAAATGATTTAGCTCTAAAAAAGTCCATGAAATAAAAATACTCTTGTAAAAATACATAAGCATACATTATTGAAACAGAAACATGGCTTAGTCAATGTTTATACACACATACATGCAAATATATAATGTTTCTATAACACAAACACTCATAATATTTGAATGTGAATATAATGGCTCTAATTTCCAGGAAAGGACAGAGGGTGTTATTTCAGAATTCTTATCTTAGAAGTTAAAAAAAATGCAGTTGCAAAAAGTCTTCCTTTTTAAAAGCAAAACAAAACACAACTATGCTATTTTTTCTTCTTACTGAAATCAAACCAAAGAAACTTCTTAATTATAAATAAAGTTGTGAACATCTGGTCAAGACATATCTATTTGAAAGATTAGGTTTGTGAAATACGAGGAAACTATTGGAAAGAATAGTTACATCTTACCTTTTGTCTGGATGCTCCCTGACATAAGTGCTTGTAGAACAATGAGAAATGATCTCTGATCCTTTAGGAATCTTGAGAGTATCTGAATCAAGTGTTCTTTTCTTGTTCTACTCTTCACAGATAAAGAGTAAGGACGTCCTTTAAAATGGTGATGCAAGTGTTTACCCCAATACAGAAGGAGGAGCTACATGAGCTAAGACAGGCAAGCTTGAGAATACTAATCTGTGAAAATCCAAGGATAAGATTGGGTGAAGAAGTAGAGGAAGAGAAATATAGTAAATTAACTTGTAGGAGTACATCACATGGCTCTGTAGTATTAGAGATATTCAAGTGTTTTTTTTTCTAAGGTAGAGAATGTCTTAGTGAGCAGTTGAAAACCACCCTTGCAGGGTTTCTGGTTTAGAGGTTGAGATGTTACTGGGAAATAATCAGAGTTGGGAGGATGGAGAGTTGAGACTAGAATCCAAGCCAAAAAAAAAAAAATAAAGGTGGGCAGTTGTTTTGGTAGTTTACTGGGAAGACTGAGAAACAGAGAAGTAAAGTAGAAACTGAATTAATTTGTTCCAAGTTTTAATTTCTCCCTACCAGAAAACTGAAAAATAATTAGAAAAGTTAAGCTAAAGAACACAAATGTGATACTTGAAACAAGATTGAAACCATTCTGGTAAGAATTTGAAGTAACAAATATGGAAAATATGAAGTAGAGATAAAATTAGTTTTATAGAGACCTGTTTATTACTTTACAGTTGTATCTTATGTATCATATTATGACCAAAGTTGTGTTCAAAGAAATAATAACTTTTTGATAATTATAGTAGGAGTAAGAGAAGGAGTGAAGTATAAAACAAAACTTCAAAAATTAATTGAGCTGTCACAAAGTGAAAAAAGAGTTGATACTTTTCCCACTTACAGAAAAGTAGATATAATAGTGAAAAATTACCATATCTTTCAAGAGCTAATGAAGATATAGAATCTGAATCTGGTAATTTCTTTTGTATAATTAAGATGAAAAGCATTAATAAAACTTACTTGTGGACTACTCCCTTATAGCATATATAAAAATTACTTGAAACGGATCAGACTTACATGAAAACTCTTAGAAGAAAACATACGTGTAAATCTTCCTGACCTGGGATTAGGGATAATTTCCTGGATGTAATACCAAATATACAAACCACAAAAGAAAAAAAATAGATAAATTGGCATAATCAAACTTAAAAACTTTGCTTTGAAGAATATCATCAAGAAAGTGAAAAGATGATCTAAAGAATGGGAGAAGATGTTTGCAAAGTTGAATGTCTGATAAGGGACTTGTATCTAGAATGTGTGTAAAGAACTCTTAGAACTTAATAATGAAAACAAAAACAAAACGTTTACAAATGGGCAAAGTCTCTGAATAGGTATTTTTCTAGACAAGATGCACAAATGACCAATAAACATGAAAGACACTAAACACCATTAACTATCAGGGAATTGCAAATCAAAACCACAATGAGATACTATGCTCACCCACTAGAATGGCTAAAATCAAAAAACCTAATAACAAGTATTGGTAAGAATCTGGAAAAATTGAAATCCTCATAAATTGGTAGAAAGAAACAAATGATGCAGCCCCTTTGAAAACCAGTCTGGCAGTGTCTCAAAAAGTTAAATATAAATTTACCACATGACCCAGCACATAACTCCTACATATATGGATACATACATATATGTGTGTGTATGTGTGTGTATCTATGTATGTATATATCTGTATATATATTTCCAAAAGAATTGAAAACATGTTCACAAAAAGTATATATACAGATGTTCATTGCATCATTATTCATAATAACCAAAAAATGGTAACAACCCAAATGTCCTACCAACTGAATCAAAATAATATTCCATACTGTGGACTGATATTCAGTCATAAAAAAGAAATGAAGTGCTTCTTCTACCACTACTGGTACTTGCTTGTGTGTGTTTATTTGGTGTGGACCTGGTACCTCCTTTGTGAAGTGGCAGCTGAGGAGACTCTGAAATTCTTCATGGTCAATGAAAAGCCCAAGGAAGGAGTCAAGACTGAGAAAAATAATCGAAATATTAATTTGGAGTTGGTGGGGCAGGATGCTTCTGTGGTGCACTGTAAGATTAAGAGGCATACAACACTTAGCAAACTAATGAAAGCTTACTGTGAACTATAGGGTTTGTCTGTGAGGCAGATCAGATTCCCATTTGAAAGACAGCCAGCCAGTGAAACAGACATACCTACACAGTTGAAAATAGAGGATGAAGATAAAACTGATGTTTTCCAGCAGCAGAGAGAAGGTGTCTACTAAAGAAGAAACCTGCTACTTTATTCCAGAACTCTGTTCCTACAGACCAAGAATACATTCTCTGTTTAAAAAAAAAAAAAAAGCAACCAACTCAGTTTGATTTCACCACTTCCTGAGTACTACTTGATAGTTTTCTCTTTTCTTTCATTTTTCCCTTTCTCATTCCTTTACAGTGCATACAGTAATTGGTGCATTTGTACTAGCATATTGCTTTTTTTGTACTAACTATCCAGTGGTAAATTTTGATTGATATCAAATCAGGATGGAATGGGGAAAAATGACGACTCTGAAAATATGCTCATTCTCCATGCTCATGCTCCTTCACCTCTTTATATTCCAGTAAATTATTTTGCTTTCACTGCTTAACAACACAGCAGAAAGAACATAAACATTCTGGCATACCTTGTTTGATAGAGACTTTGACTGTTTTTCATTTATTGTAAAATCAAGGACACTTTTGTATCTTTTTTGTATGTAGCTCTTAAATGTAAGGTAATCAGTTTTTAGTAGGGATAAATTACTCTATAAGAGATAAATCCTAGATTGTTTTCCCTTCACATTGGACATCTTGTCTAAATAAACTTTTTGTTTAAAGAAAAATGAAGTACTGATACATGCTACAACATGGATAACCTCTGAAAACATTTTACTGTCCAAGAGCAATGCAAGCAGTAATTCCTGGAAATAAGTAAGAAAAACCTTAAGGATGAATCAGACGTTATTCTCTTGTAAAGATAAGAATAATCTTCCCTGTCATCCATATAGACCATGTGAACTGAGAATAATAAGCATTCTGAGTGCCCTTTGAAAATTGTTATTTATAAGGAAGACACTTGTTTTGATGGGCCCTGGATGTTATATGTAAGCAATGAATTGCTAAAATCTGCTCCTGAAACCAATATTACACTACATGTTAACTGACTAGAATTTAAATAAAAACTTAAAAAATAAAACAATTATACCTGAAAAGATAACAAAAAATAAATGTTGCTCTTTAGAGGGAACTGAATATTTCCATTAGCATTACAATCTAAGACCCCCTTTCATTAGAATATTGAATCTGTCATAAATGAATGCTCTTATTCCTGTCACCAAACATACCATAAATATATTCTCTTTGTTTTTTGTTGTTGTTGTTGTTATTGTGTTGGAATGTCTCTCCTCCTGACAGAGACCCCCATCTTCTGGATCCTGTCCCCATTTGTCTTCCTTTAGTTATCACCTTTCTCATTCCTCATCCTCAGTCTCTTTCCCACTGTTGGATCATTCCCACCTGCATAGAAACATATACTGGTATCTCCTACCTGAAAAGAAAAACATCTCCATTGAACCTGTATTTCCTTCTGCTCCTTTCCATGCTCTGCTTTATCACCTCACTTCTCAAAAATTTTATACATACTGTCATCACTTCCTTTCCTCAGAGTCACTGTTGTATCCACTCTTGTCCAGCTTTTGACCCTCACCATTCCACCAAGGATAATTTTTTAAAGGGTACCAGTAACATAAAAGCTCCCAAATGGATGTTTCTCTTGGCCATACTTTATGCCATTGCCCAGCTAAAACAGTTAAATACTTCTTCTTTCTTGAAAAACCTGTCTTTAATTTCTGTAACATTGCATGGCTTGTCCTTCCCCCGTGTAATTGCTCTTCTGACTCTATCTCTGTTTCTCTTTTTGATTTCTTTTGCTCTTCACAACTTTGAAAGATCAATATCTGCTGACTTAGCCCTGTATTGTGTGATCTTTATTTTCTTTTCATATTCCTTTCTGTCTTCATAGAATTTTTAGAATGGCTCTAAATACCACGTGTATGATCATGACACCACATTTATTAAATTTAAAAAATCTTTTTATTTATTTTTGAGAGAGAGACAGAGCATGAGTGGGGGAGGAGCACAGAGAGAGTGAGACAAAGAATCTGAAGCTGGCTCCAGGCCCTGAGCTGTCAGCACAGAGCCCGATGCAGGGCTTGAACTTACGGACCGCGAGATCATGACTTGAGCCAAAGTCCGATGCTTAACTGACTGAGCCACCCAGGCACCCCTCTTGACACCACATTTAAATCTCTACCTAGAGAGTTTAGATCAAGAACTTTTTCCCCTCTAATCCTCTTTACCCCTTTTTTAACAAGTGGTCTCACAGTCTACCTACATGGTTGATCAAGTGAGAATCTAAATTCATATTTGATTTCTCTTTCTCATTCTCTATAATCATTCCTAACCGGCAAGTCTTGTCAGTCCTCTTTCCAAAATATATCTTGATCTATTTACCTTAATCTCCATGGCTGTTATAAATACCTCATTTATCTGTTGTCTCCACACTCTCTTGTGGGTGTCCTAATTGAACTTCCAGTTTGTCCCCTTCTACTAGCCATTTATCTTCCAACCAGTCTTCTTAAGTGTTAAAAAGATTGTGTTAATTCCCGCATAAAGCATTAGAATGATTTTTCTTCAAACACATTTCTTGGAGTCAAATCCTGGTTTCACCACTTTCTGGCTGTAGAATCTTAGACAAGTGCTTAATCCCTCCTGGCATAATATGTGCTAGTAAAGTTAAAATTATTCGTATAAAGCATTTGTAACTGTGCTTGGCACTCAGTAAATGTTCACATTTATTATTAATGTTATATGGCCTTTGGAACCCAGAGTTGAGTTCTCCTTCAATTTTTCTCTACTTCAACAACCTATTTATTTGCTTTGTACTACTTACCATCAAGTCTAATTACCTTCTTTGTTGCTTGTTCTCTCCCTCAGACAGTAAGCCTCATGGAGAGGGAACCATGCTTAGGTTGTCCATTATTTCACTTTTGTACCTAGCACAGTTCTTGCCACATAGTAGGAATTTATACTGTATTTGTTGATAAAATAATTAATGAATCTCACATTCTTAGCAAGATATTTGGAGATTTACTTTTTAGTCAGGTTTTCATTCTGATTCATTCTGGCTGAATGGAATGTAACATTTGTTTATAATATTATAATCTATTTTGCATGCCATGAGGGAGACTTTTCTAATTTCCTCCCTTAAAATTTCATATATAGAGACTAACTTGGGCAAGGGAACAAGAATATGATAATGAAATTTCTTTGGTTTAGAAGAGAAACTTTCTCATATTTTAATATTGCATTTCAGTATGTAGAATAACTTCTGACTCTCAAAAGAAAATTTGAAGCATGATATTATATAGTATTGATAAGATACCCTGGTGGTTTACCCTGAATGCCATCCAAAGGGTATTTGTTATTGAAATACCTGAAGGGCCTTCCAATAGTTTTACAGAATGAACACCAAATATAGAATTATAGAGATATATTTCAATGAGAGTTAAATTATATATGATGAGAAAAATTACTGTTATTATTAGAGTGTTATTTTAAATGCTTTTCTGGTTTCTAATATTTTTGTAGTCAACAAATAATTGGAAAGAGTACACCTAATAAGTGGAAGCAGGGCTCCTGGGTGGCTCAGTGGGTTAAGCGTCCAACTCCTGATTTAGGCTCAGATCAAGATCTCACAGTTTGTGAGATAAAGCCCTGCATCAGGCTCTGCACTGTCAATGATGGGCCTGCTTAGAATTCTCTATCTGCTCCTCCCCTACTTGTTCTCTCTCTCTTTCTCTCTCTCTCAAAAACACATGAAAAAAAAATTTTTTTAAGTGGAAACTTTTCTTTCAAATTACAGTAATATCAATAATTGCTCGTAATTTTCCTTTGATTCTAACATGCAACATTCTAACAAGATTGTTGCATCTAAGATCTAAGATCTAAGATTTAGAGATACAATCTAATGTATAAAGCTTTAAATTGAAGTTTTTTTTAAATTGTTCTGATTATAATACCTGTGATGCTTATTTATTTATTTATTTATTTATTTATTTATGTTTTATTTATTTCAAAGAGAGAGAGAGAGAGACAGCGTGAGCAGGAGAGGGTCAGAGAGAGAGGGAGTCATAGACTGAAACAGGCTCCAGGCTCCAAGCCGGCAGTCAGCACAGAGCCCCGACGCGGGGCTCGAACCCACGAACCGAGAGATCATGACCTAAGCGAAAGTCGGACGCTTAACCGACTAAGCCACCCAGGCGCCCCTAAATTGAAGTTTTAATACATCTTTTTCACCTTGGTACTTTCAGTATTTATAATATGTTTTAGGAATTTATTATACTGTTTTGGTTAGGTCCTCATACAATTATTTTCTTTAAAAGAAAAAATATTTTCAACAAAAGAAAGGGAATTTTTTTAGTGTATACCTTACTATTATTGAATTTAGTCATCTTAGGATTTACCTTTGGCTCATTTGTTCCATAATTTTGGTTATATAAGCAAGCTTTATTAATGCTCTAGTTTTTCCATGAGATAAAATGAAGAGGCTTACAGTTTTGTTTTGAAGTCTTTGAAAGGGTTGATAACAAGAATCAGATTTTTAGTCAAAATTATTGATATATTGATTTGATTAAGAGAATAAAAATTAATTTTTCCTAACACCTTCTTCTTTAATACATGAGAGTAATGTCTTTGATTAAATGATAAAAATATCTTTTTCAGTTCAGATCACTGTAACTCAGTATTTTTTTGAATACTGAATTATTTTTAAGCTTTATCTCAGAAGTGTATTTTATGAAAAATACATTTTTTTCTTAGCTTGCACTAATAGTGAAGATGTTGAGCATACAGTGGACAGCTCGTTAACTTGCACTTGCTCTACCATTTGTTCTAAAATCCCCTCTGTTGCAGTAAAAACTGTCATAATAAATGAGGTCTATGCAGCATTCCACTTCAGATACGGTTTTGTTGAAGTGGAATTATTTCACAGATAGCAAGTGTTTCACTTATATTGGTTAACTTAAAAAATTATTAGTAAAACTTAAGCCAAAGAACTCATCAAAACAATATTATATGAGCTCTTTAGACTTTAAGAAATATCTGAAATGGGTTAGATTTGTGAGTGGTTTTGGTATATTCAGCACTCCCTAACACAATGTCGACATTAGGAAACAAGCAGAAATAGTTTTGATCTGACTCTTAGAATGTACTTTTAAACATGGTGGACTCAAGATGGAAAAAAAAAAGTTGACCTTTTCTTATATAGGGAAATAAGAGGAATAATGGGTGATTCCCAGTTATCAAAAATCAGAAATCTTTCTAAGGCATGTGTTCAATAGAATTTGGGTTCTAGAGCCATTGTAATGATAACTCTTCTAGGAGTTAGAATATTTTGTCAACAGCCACTTTAGCTATTCGAGCAGTGGCAAAATCTCAGATATATAAATATATTTAAATATCTTTACCATTTTGTGGAAAACCTTAATTAAATATGTGGAAATTCCTTCCATTCATTTTATTAATCTTTGTTAAGCTGGGAGTTTTAGTTTTTCTCTTCTTACATAAATGAATTAAAGCAATTCCCATATTTCCAAAGAAACAGAAAACATCTACTCCAGGCAAGTTTTCCCTTCATATTTGTTTGTATCTGACAGAGCGTCTCATATTTTCCTTTATACTTTTCTATTATTTACAATTCCTTATGAACTATAATATAGGTTAAATTCTCTTTAAATATTTTTGTTTTATAGGAAGTGATAAAGTTAATAGAAAGTATATAGAACTTAGTGTAAGAATTGTGTTTCTTCCTTGAGCAGTTGATTTGCATGAGCTTGGGCAAATTATTTTAACCTAATTCTTAATGTTACTTGATGGTAAATTTGAAACTAATGATAGATCTTTCCACCTTTGCTTCATGGGCTTTGAAAAGAAGTATCAAAGGATATTTTTATAGAAGTATTTTTTAAACTGTGAACTATTCAAAATTGGTGGTGGGATTATGAGCATATTAAAAAATTTTTGCAGCCTTTATAAACTCATGACTAAAAAGTGTACACAAATTCCATTTACTAAAATATATTCCTTTTAGTTAGTGGGATCTTACAGAGTGGTCTCCACTATCTATATGTAATATAAATAGATAAAACAAATGATCCCTGTTATTGAACATAAACTAGTTTTTGTACATTATTATTTTTTAAAAGAAAGTAAATACAATGATTGTACTTTTTTGATGGAAAAATGCCATAGGCTCATATCATAATATGTTCTCAAAATATTTATTTTAAACATATTAAAATAAAATTTTAGTATTTTAAAACTGACATTAACCAAAACAGAAAGCTTTACAGGAATTAATAGAGGTAGATTCATAATCCTATTTTGTCAGAGATAATGAATACTTTCCTTTTTCATACTCAGACACCGTGCTAGCCCATTAGTATTACAGTGTTAAAGGTTAACATGGATTACTAATGATCACATCTCTCTAGCTCTCCATTTAGTTAATAACTCCTGCATTTACAGAAAAACAATGTGTGTTTGTGTTTGTTCTTTGTATACAATAATATCTACATAGTTTCAAAATTAGACCAGTATAAATGACTATGAATTTTCCACCTTTCAAATTACATTCATACTGTTTCACTATTAGGGAGAATGAGTAGACAATCTTGGCCAGTTGAAAAAGTCACTTTGGAAATTCTTTTTAAAAGTGGTGGAAACACGTAGAATGATTTTTTTTTTGTTTGTTCTTATGGTGGCATTTTCCCCCCTAAATATCTTCAAGAATTGGGTGATCCAAATAGTTTTTATTTTGATGAATAAAATTTAGTTTTTTCTACTTTAGTTTGATCTCTCAATAACTTCTATAGATGAAACTTCAGTCTGCTTTTAAAATTTATATATTTACCCATTTCATTTTATAGGCGATTTTATGAAGATGGAGCAATTGTATTGGGTGAGGAAGCAAATATGCTTGCTGGCATGCTGCTTGGACTCAATGCCATTGATTTCAGGTACTTAATCTAAATACATTCAGTTTTTAAGTTATTCTATCTCATAATAGTTTCTACTTAGCTTTTATTCTTGGTTTGCTAATAATAAGTAAAGCACACAGCTGGATATCGATATTTGATTCATGTTGTTCCCTTGCTAATAACATCAGCTTTCTGACAGGGTTTGCGCTCAGAAAAGAGACTGTCTCAAAGCTAAGGTATTAACTGACGTGTTTGTTCTATACTTTGGGCAAAAATATTAGACTGTATCTCCACAGCAGAAAGATTATATACCCTTATAGCACTGAAGGAAGTTTTTGGATCTTGTCTCCTACTATTTTTCAGCTACTGCTTTAAAATGAAGGGGTACCTGGGTCGCTAAGTCGATTAAGCGTCCGACTTCGGCTCAGGTCATGATCTCACGGTTTGTGGGTTCAAGCCCCGCATCAGGCTCTGCGCTGACAGCTAGCTAAGAGCCTGGGGCCTGCTTCAGATTCTGTATCTCCCTCTCTCTCTGACCCTCCTCTGCTCAAGCTGTCTCTCTCTCTCTCAGAAAGAAATAAAACATTTAAAAAAAACTTTTAATGAAAAGAGATGCACTAAAAGTAGATTGAAAGCCAGAAAGATTTTCATTATCTCATGTGTTGAAATAAACAGGTCCTGGTTTGATATCTTGGGTATGTTATGTTTGTATTATGTATCTGGACCATCAAAAATATTGCTAATATTTGCTTTTATCATCAACAAGATGAATTGATTTCAGACTAAGAGTATAAGTTCTAAAAATATAAATGTAAATTTTTCATACATTCATGGAAGTATCTTTTTGCATTTCTTTTTTTTTTAATGTTTTATTTATTTTTGAGAGAGAAATAGAGACAGCATGAGCAGGTGAGGGTCAGAGAGACAGGGAGACACAGAACCTGAAGACAGGCTCCAGGCTCTGAGCTAGCTGTCAGCACAGAGCCTGACGTGGGGCTTGAACCCACAAACCGTGAGATCATGACCTGAGCCAAAGTTGGACGCTTAACCGACTGAGCCACCCAGGCGCCCCTACATTTCTTTAATTGATCTAAGATTTTACATTATGCCAGAAGTAAAAGGTTTGTTTATAACAATTCAAACATAAGATTAATGGAAATATTATAATTTTATTGAAAAATATCACTTAAAAATCCCGGAAAATCAAGAAAATAAGTATAAAACTTAAATGAAAATCTACTGTTAGATCTTTACTCGAAATATAATGCTGCTCATTTCCACTGGGGTTACCTTTTTTTTTTTTTTTTTTTTTTTTTTTTTTTTTTTTTTTTTTTTTTTTTTTTCAATGGTTTTTTTTTTTTTTTTTTTTTTTTTTTTTTTTTTTTAGTAAATCACTTCCTTTTCAAAATATTTTCATTTTCTCTAACTTTCCTCTGTTTAAGATTTAATAAGGTAGTATCAGAGTATTAGCTTAATTGTTTAGAATATGAAAATGATAGATGCAATATGGAAGTTGTCTTTTTGATCCTTCTAAGTGTGTTAATTTTTCACCTGTCATGCTACAAAGACAGGTGTCTGAATCCTTTACAATTCTGTTTTTTGGTACAAAAAGAAAATCTGGGATAAGAACGTGAACTGTTCGTTTATTGTAACCCATTGATACTGTATAATCAGCTGAAAGCAAATGTATTAAAGATACATTAGTGATATTTCTGTAAATGAAGGAAAGCGCTTTATAAAGTATTGCCGCTTTGGCTCACTCCTTATTCAAGCATAAAAAATTATGTACATAACCTTGATCTTAACATATTAGAATGGAATTTCAGCAGGCAGACTTCCAAAGAAACCAGAACGTAGGAGTTCATGAATTTGTTTTTTGAAAGATCCACCTACATCTTATAAATGTTCTTGTTTATGTTCCTAGTAGATGTACCTTTTAAATAATAGTAACCATAAAACTAAGCACTTTTTTTTTTTTTATTATTGGCTACACCATCATACAAAACAAGGATTACTTCTTTACTGGTTTTATGTGACTCCCAGTATGACTTTAGTCAAGTAGCACTTTTCCTGTTGCCATGGCCTCGGAGAGGATTGACTAAAGATCAGAAGGATTTTTTTTTAACTTTCTTTTTAGGTCTAAGACCCAGGCCCTTTCACTTATTCATATAGTTTAAAAACCTTTATCTTCTAATTAGATCTTTGAGTAAGATAGCAGCACCTAAGAATTTGTGTGAAAACGTGAACTAGTCTTCATTTGAAAATCCTCTAGTGGCATCTTAAAAATCCTGTGAAGACCAAGGTAGTGTCAAATAAATAGTTTTTGAACAGATTTCTCAGAAAATTTTTCTTTTGCATGATATACTCCTATTAGAGCATATTAACTTGTGCAGTCCTTTGTCATTGGTATTGAATGTAGCCTTTCTTAAAGTGTTTATTAGTAACAAGTAACATTTAAACTGTGAGTAAAAAATTTACCTACAATTTGATGAAACCTATGTCTCTAACAAGAGATTGTTTATAACACTTAATATTTAAAGGCTTATATATTATGTGACGTATTTATTGTCTCTTAGCTTCTGCCTGAAGGGAGAGGGATTGGATGGAAACTTTCCTGCTGTAATAGACTACACACCATATTTGAAGTTTACCCAGAGGTATTTGATGTTTTGAAATATGTTATTGAAATCTTAATTTAGGGGCACCTGGCTGGCTCAGTCAGTTGAATACCCAACTTGATTTTGGCTTGGCTCATGATCCCAGGGTTGTAGCATTGAGCCCACATTGGGCTCTGTGCTGAGCATGGAACCTGCTTAAGATTCTCTCTCTTTCCCTCTGCCTCTCTTCCCTACTCATATGTGCTTTCTGTCTCTAAAATAAAAAAGAAGAGGAAGAAAAGACATCTTCATTTATAGTTGAATGTCTTTGTATAATATATTCATCTGATTAAAATTGGTTTTATTTTAGTATCAGAAATTATTCAAAAATACCAACTCCATTTGCAAACTCTGTTGTATTTAAGTACATACACTTTTTAATAGTTGTAATTTCAGCATAAATAGTTTTTGGAAAATAGCATGTATTTCTGTTGCTATCATCATTATAATAATAACTTTGATAGCTCTGTAATAGTCCATTGAGAGTTGAAAATTATAATTCATCATTCACATTGTTTTCCATTATAGAGGAAAGGGTAATGAATGCTTTTCAAATCAGTTTTCTTTTCATTTCTTCTGTGAATTTACAGAATTTTTCAGGCAAATACAATGAAAAATTTTATGGTTCTTAAAGTGTGACTTTTTAAAAGTTGTACCAATTTAACACTAGTATTGTATCAGAGCTAAGAATTTCCTGCAGTCTCATCAGCATTGAAACTTAATCAGATGATATTTATAGATTTTTTGAAGGTCTGCTTACATAATTGGTTTCCTGAATAGAATGATTAGATACTTTAAAAGTGTTATGATTAAGCTAGAGCTGTAAGGGGAACAGAAAGAGAGTAATATATGTATATATGTAATGTATGTACACACACACGCACATGCACATTCTTGAAGACCTATTTATTGAGGACCTAATGTAGGAAAGAAACTTTCCTACCTGCCAGGGATACATAGATGTCAATAGTAAAAGTGCTTCATGAAATTGAGAAAAATAATATAGTCTTGTTACCAGGATAGTCACCATCTAGTGAGAGAAGTCCCTATTTGAGAGATAAAAGTGTGAAGATACTTTAGGTGGTGAAGGAGTAGTAACACAGTCTTAGGGTACCAAGATTTCTAACTTGAGTAAGTTGATCACTTGGGAAAAGGGATAATTCTAATACATTACATCTAAAAAACAAATATAGAAGCAATGTTTGGCAGGAGAGGGCAAGATGGCGGAGAAGTAAGGAGCTCCGTACTTGCACTCGCGCCCATACATCACACAGAAAAGATCTGAAGCCATTGGAAACCTTACAAAACCTGAGAGA